>NC_056748.1:976960731-976995796 GCF_019279795.1 Protopterus annectens | reverse complement strand
ACAGGGATGGCTGGCTTCCCTTCTGCACAGGGCTGGCTGGCTAGCTTCCCTTCTGAGCAGGGCTGGCTGGCTGGCTTCCCTTCTGTGCAGGGCTGGCTGGCCTGCCTTCTGCACAGGGCTGGCTAGCTGGCATGTCTGGCTTCCCTTCTGTGCAGGGCAGGCTGGCTGGCTTTTCTTCTGCACAGGCTGGCTGGCTTTCCTTCTGCACAGAGCTGGATTGCTGGTTGGCTGGCTTCCCTTTTGTGCAGGGCTGGCTGTCTGGTTTCCCTTCTGTGTAGGGTGGGCTGGCTGTCTTCCCTTCGGCACAGGGTTGGCTTGCTGGCTAACTGGCTTCCCTTCTACTCACAGCTGTCTAGCTGGCTTGGCTGGCTTCCCCTCTGTGCAAGAGTCACATGCTGGCTGGATGACTTCTCTTCTGTGCAGGGCTGGCTGCCTGGCTTTCATTCTGTGCAGGGTAGGCAGGCTGGCTGGCTGGCTAGCTATCTCGCTGACTTCCCTTCTGCACAGGACTTGCAGGGCTGGTTGACTGCCTGGCTAGCTGGCAGGCTTCCCTTCTGTGCAGGGCTGTCTAGCTGACTGGCTTCCCTTCTGTGCAGGGCAGTCTAGCTGGATGGCTTCCATTCCGTGCAGGGCTGGCTGGCTTTCCTTCTGCGTAAGGCTGGCTGCCTTCCCTTCTGTGCAGGGCTGGCTGGCTTCCCTTCTACACAGGGCTGTCTGGCTGGCTTCCCTTCTGCGCATGGCGGGCTGGCTGGCTTCTCTTCTGGGGTAGCTGGACTGAGTGGCTGGCTGGCTTCCCTTCTGGGCTGGGCTGGCTGGCTTCCCTTCTGGGCTGGGCTGGCTGGCTTCCCTTCTGGGCTAGACTGGCTGGCTGGCTTCCCTTCTGGGCTAGACTGGCTGGCTGGCTTCCATTGTGGGCTAGGCTGGGATGGCTTGCAGATCAAGTAAAAACAAAATATAGGGAATAGCTTTGCCTACAGGTCTGGGATGTGACAAAACCAAATTGCTGTGGAAAAGCCAGAAGTAACCGTAGCTTTTCCACAGCTCTTCAGCACAATTTGCAAAGTTGAATTTGTGTAGATCCACTGCTTTATACAACGGGCAACTGGATCATTCAGTTAAACCCCTGAGTGTCTCACTGGTAAAGGGATGGGTGGTAGCCTTAATGATGTAGGCTTATATTGTTGTTTATCAATAAATCATTGTTACTTGAAGTGTAGACCCCAAAAGCAAAAGGACAAATATGTCATGTGATAAATGCAATTCTCTCTGAAGGAATCCACTGTGCTGAAACATAGCCTATTATTACTGGAGGGCTAAGGAAGACACAAAAACATGTAAATAATTTCATGCTCATCTGGTCTACCAGTAATGCTCATAACATTAATCATCTCAAAATCTTTTAGTGCAACTATGTCTAAAACAGTAACAGAATCCCAGGGATGTCAGATTTACTTTGGTCATTGTGTGTAAAGTATTTAAATATGTGAACAAAGGCCAGCCTTTTGCTTGTATCAAATTTATGGCTATCTCACTATACTGATCAAAGTGAGTTGTGTTGCTTTATGGGCCTCTCTCAAATCTTGTTGCTGTAAAATTTAAAAGTTTTATGTTCCTCAAGTGTCTGCATTACTTGCCAGTTAATAACTTCTACAGCCTGCTGAATACAGTGAAGTGATATGTTTTGTAACCTTCAAAGCATCTGGAAGTATTTTTCACAGCACAGTATCATGATATCCTCAGAGCGTCAAGTGTAACACATCTGACTGCTGATTGAAAATCTACTTTTTATACAATGGTCATAAATATGCTGTACCATGTACAAATTTAAAGCAAATGTCATTTGCCTGTTTAATATATTTGCAGTAGAGCAAATATTCAAACAAATGTAACTTTACTGCCACCCAGTGGTCATTCTCTTTATCTTAGCATTTTGTTGCCACACAGTATCAACAAGGTGCAAGGAAAGTATTTTTATCATATGTTGCTTAATGTGCTACCTAACATTACTCTACAAAGACGTCTCATTTTTATGTCAGTCATGTGACTGAAAATATGCATGTACAATAATTTTTCTGTATTTTCTTGTAAAAAAAATCAGTATAAAAGCATTTCATAGTGAAGGGAACACGTTAAATTACTCTTAGGTAATGTATATATTACACTAAAACAAAATTTCAGTGCTCTTGGCTGCATTCATTAATGCAGTAAATTAGACATTGTGATATATCCGGTGAGCTTCAGAGTTGACTGCAGTAAAACCCTGGAGTTATCGGAGGTAAATCATGGAACGATGCAGGGAGAAGCCAGAATATTAAGAAACCTCTGTACACAACAGGTTCATAGGTTCATACTAGGCTATCTGCCCTAGGGCATTTATAAGCCTAGCCAGAGTGTGTTTGGCTTTCGCCACCCATTTTAAATTAATTTTGCTATGCCCTTTTTCGAGGTTAGTATACTTTGCCTCTGTCTAACAGTGACACAGAAGTGATACCCGGGGTAAACCTACGATCTCCCATCCACTCATCAAGATTCCTCTTGAAGAGAGTCAATGAGGGACTCTGCCTAACCTGGACTGGGATTTTATTCCAGAGTGAAGGGAGCCTCTGGGTTATGAATCTGTCCCTCCAGCATGTCCTATTTATTTCAGTGCTGAGGTTCAAGTCTCTCGTGTAGCTCGATGGGATTTGGATTTTCTGAGGTGCAGCATGTCCCTTAATTCCGGGTTGGACATGGCCTTATACGTCAGGCACAGGTCACCTCTGAGCAGGCGGTATGCTACTGAGTAGAGCTGGAGGTTCTTTAACCGGGCAGCATATGGCATCTGTTTGAGCCCTTTGATCCTCTTGGTGAGGTACTTTTGGGGTCTTTCCAGTTGCTGCAGGTGTTTGGTAAGGTACATCCCAAAAGGGGCATTGTACTCGATTATGGGCCTGATGAGGGATGAGTAAAGGCACGATGACCTCCCTAATCTAGATGTGAATCCCTTCATGATTAGGTGGGCTATATAAAATGTTTTTCTAACCACTTTGGCCACGTGGTTGTCAAATGAGAGATTGCTATCAACTTGGGTCCCCAGGTCCCTAATTACTTCTTCTGTACTTAATGGATTACCACCTATGTGGTAATTTGTGGGCACTTTGTTTTTGCCAAAGGGGATGACTATACACTTTTTGGTGTTTAGCTTGAGGCCATGGCTCTGGCACCAGTTGTCTGGTTATTCTCATTGTTGGTAGTAATGGTGTTGGACAACATTTCCCTTGAAGGCACTACATCATCCAACCCTGCCTAATAATTCATGTCCTTTATAACTCTGAAATTGTCAACTTGCTACCATGTTTGTGGATAGAATCCCTATACAGGAGATGGACAAGATGTGTTGCCCTCATTGCAGGCTCATGGGATTCATGAGGTACCTATCCCTTTAGATACCAAGGTATATGCAGCTTAGAGAATACTAGCTACAGGAACCTTTCAGTCCCCAGTGGGGGGGACACAGAAGCAGTTCCTCAATTCCATGTTAGATTATTTGTGGGAGCATATCTGCTTTCCTTGTTCCACTGAGGAAAGTGCCAATATCATGTAGTCCATTTCCCTGAAGGTACTGGGAGCTATAAACTGCATCCACATTGAATTAAAGGCTCCACCAAGAAAGAATGTTAACTGTAAATGTTAACACTCTAACTGTCAGGGAGCCTGCTATGCACAAAATATAATCTACAATGTGTCTGCAGGCCATCCAGGCAATACCAATGACTCCAGCATATGGCACATGTATAATCCACATTAGCAGTTTGTGCAGACTGATTCTCCTCAGGAACATCTTATTGGTGAAGACAGATTATTTCCTGAAGCAATGGTTAATGACACCTATGAGAATCCCACAGAAAATGACTGCAACTGTGACCAGCACAAATCTGGATCATTGATGAATGTATGTTTGGCCTGCAGAAAACCCACTCTCACTGCCTGCATATTTCTGGTGGTGTCCTGCTGTATAACTTTAGCAGATGTAAAAATACTTTTTCTGTCTGTGCCATATTACATTAACATAATTTTGAGAAAACAGTTACAGCAGTTTGTTCAGATCCATCAGGAAGAAGTTCTTCCACTACAGACAATGGAGAAGGAGCAATATTGAGGAGCCTGGAGCGAACTATACCAGACAAAGGCATGTCACTGGCTAAGAGGCAAAAGCTGGTTCATAAAATATGGGCCAGAATTAAGCATCATACACAACCTTAAAAGTGATGCATGCAAACCTGTAACCAGGCTGTGGCTCATCCATGCATACACTGGCCATGCTGTGCAGTAGATGGAGACAACTTTTCCCAGGTATAGCTATCTGCAAATCCCTGTCCTTTATTGTCTTCTTGTGTGTCTGGGTGGGATGCATAAGCATGGAGGCCATGTCCACTGATTTTGAGTGGGATCTGTATTCCACATTGCCTGTGTCCAACACTGACTCCATTCACCATGGCTGTAGCAAATTTTGATTACCATCATTGTTGGAGTCTGACATCAGGCAGCAGCACATTCACTGTGATAAAATATGACCTGTGAAGACACTTATGGAAATACCCACAATAAATAAGTCCCGTTACTCTTACTGTAATCCCAGTGAATGCATGATATGTAGTACACATTTACAGAGTATGCAATTACCTAATGACACAACAGACATACACACCTGGGGCATCTCCAGTGGAGATTCTGTGGGCCCTCTATAGCCATCCTCCAATAATCAGGATTACTCAGGGCTCCTCCATGTTGTTAATGGTGATTTGGTCAAAGGTCGAACTCCTATCACCCTAAGATCCCAAAACAAGTGGGTGGACTGCTCTTTGGGAAGCACCGGTCAAGTTGGGGGTCCATCATCTGACCTGTTTGTAGTTTTTGTCCTGGACACTAATGGCATTTATATCATTCATCATATCCTTCCAGGCATGGTCATGATAGGCCCACTCAGAAGGACACTGAGTCTCGTGGTCACCCCAGTGGTGCAGCAAGTAAATCAAAATGTTATTTTATCTGCAACATGCAGACCACCAGAAATGCCTAAGGATGCATATGAGGGTCTCAGAATAAAGTGGATGTTTGGCACATTTTTGCCAAAGTGGTGTCTGTGGCCACTAGTATACCCCAGGCTGGTGAGCAGTATCAGCAACATTGCGGTGACATGTGGCAGCACCATCCTGACCTTCTTAGATAGTGGGAAGAAGAGCTCAGAGTAGGGTGACCTGATGTTTTGTAGGTACTTTTCTTCCTTGCAAAGGGATTTGTTATCTGTATAATAAATGTATGTCGTAGGCATATAAGTTACTGATATTTATATCTCAAGAGACTGTACTGCAGAGTCGTTTTCTGCTTCAAAGGAGAATGGAAATATTTTCTAGGTACAGGGGTGTGTATGATTTTGTTTCTTTCTTTCTGTACTTATTATTGTGTTAAGAGTGTATATTACTGCATCAGCTATCTGCCAGCACCATGGGACTTTGGAGAGGTTAAACTGGCCATGTTAAAATGAACAGGTTATTTATTTTGCACATTTGGTGGTATCCTGATTATATATTTTCATTTTCCTTAACTACTGTCCGTAAAAAGGAATAACATGTTCTTATTTCCACTTTCAATGTATTTTTGTGTAAAGCTTCTGTTAGATCTTTCTGAATTACATTGCCTAAATATGTTTTATTTATATATCCTATATCCCCACTAGGTAAGCCTTCCTGATAAGTATTATACACCTGTCCATTTACTTTACTGACTCACATCCCACATTCTATTGCCAAATACATTTTTTATACTTACATTTGTACTGTACCCACCACCACTCTGTCCAGCTTATATTAAACTTCCTTCTCCTACTGCCTTGCTCTAATAGTATCTTCCTTTGTCATTGCATTACACCCATCTTATTATATCCACCTGTTAATATCTTAACTACATTGCCTTCTTTTATGATGCAATTCTCTATATAACAACCTGGTCAGAAAAGCCTACAATCTCACTACCACTGACTATTGGCTACAAATGACAAAATCAGTCTCCATTCTCAAAGTTCTTCCACAATTGTAGTATTTATTTTGCTCAATTTTATATTTCTTAATGACTTATCTTAATATTTTAGTCAGCCCTTCTAAAATCACAATTAAAATCTTCTGTGGTGACCACATTCCTGTTAATTCTTAAGTAGTTTAAGTTCAAATATATTGCATATTTCTTTTAATGCTATACTAGCATAAATAGAAATCATGCTCACGCAGTGCCTTTTGCATACAACATGTCATCATTTACCTACCAGGAATGGTTTTATACACTTTTAATATATAATTTTTAATAAGACTTTACACCAATCCTGCAATTTCAAAACATGCCGTTCCTTCCCTCAAATTCTGTATAACCTGCTTGTTCGAATTGCTCTTTCAATGTTCTTTACTTCACAGACTGATATCTACTAAACAAATAATATTTTTATTTAGTATATGATACTGGTGGAAAACACAAAATCTCCTCTCAATATTTTTATTTACATTATTTACAACTAAAGAAATCAGAGGAAAGTGTACCTTTACCTTTTTTGTAATATTGTTTTATTACTTTTTCGTTTTTTACTGTACCTCCAATTTTAATATCAGTATTTCCACTTTCCCAATGTAGACCTTCAACTTGTAAATCATTGGACATTGTATGCTTGGTAGGTCTTTCATACATTTTATTTAACTCTTTCCTCTTCAGAACATTCAGCATTACACATTTCCAGTTATCACTCTTTCTTCTATGTACCTAAAGCTACAAGTTTATTTTTTCCCATTTATTTTGTCTGCTGATCATTATGTGTCTCTTGTCCCTTCTTTATTCACAGCACAAAGTAGAAATACACGGTGGTCAGCTTCCTTCAAAGAAACTCAAATCTCTAAAAATGCCAACCAAATCCTATCCTGGAGGAAATATGCAGTAAGATGTATAAATGTACTATTAAAAACCAGTTTTTGGTTATTAAACTTGCAGCACCAACCAGCATTCCACAGTCCCCTTTTGTCAAACATTTTTAACAGGGTTTGATGGAAGTGGATTGTGTTATAAAATAAATGCTAATGAGATGGAGGCGTGATTTGAGATTTATTAAGAAATTAGAGTTGGTAAGAGGTGTTCCAAATCATGACTGAATTTTATAGAGTATAGAAATCTGAGCCTTAATGCTTATTCAGGGGGCTGCAACATCTTTTGCCCTGTCTGGAGGGTTAAGGAGATTAAACTCACCCCTTGCATTGTTCTATATATCATGGTGCAGCTGTGTGTATGTAGATCTTATCGATTACATTTTGTAATCAAATAGAAGGCGGGCTCCAGCACCCACTAAGAGTGACAACACACAAGTACTGAAGTCGGGATAGACTACACCCCAGGTATGCTGAATTGTGCCTGAAACTACTACAGTAATTCCAGCCAATGTCAAACAATGCTCTGTGAGGGATAATAGTAAAAATGTTCAAAAAATGACTGAACAAACTGTATTGTTTGTTCTTAAACATTTAAAAGAGACAGAAAAAGCCAAGCACCAGCAGTTTCAGCCACCATCAAGCTATATGGACGTCTAATACATTGTGAAATCCATCAATTGCAATGATAAAATATTGAATAAAACCAACCAAGGTCACCATCTATATAAAAACACTGTTTATTATGAATAATGAGCACTTTTGTCCCATTAATAAGGAACTTCATCAGAGTAATGAATGCATCCACAACAGTTTATATAAACCCTGAGACTCCTCCCTCCAAATCAACTACAAATTAGGAACCATAATTGAATTGGAGGAATATTGCTTTAAAATACTAAGTCATATTAGTCGTACATAACTGTATGTATAAAACACCATATGTTAATTTATTTATTTATTTATTTTACATTTGTTGACCGGGCTAGTCTATCTGGATATATGTCCATTTTCAGTAGAGGCCCGGGGAGAAAAGCTCCAGTGATTATTACATGGTTTAAGAAAGTGTTACAATAGAAGTAATTACAAATATAAAGCTAACAGTAAACAAATAGTATTTTTTTTTCAGGAAATTGCAAATTACAATCTTAAAACCAAAAAATACATAAACTACAACCTACATGATGTGCATGTCACAATAATCATTACAATACAAAGAATCAAAACATAAATTTTATAAGAGGAATGCTAAAGTGTAATGAGAGGTAAAGAAAAGCTGAAAGGGGTGTAGAGAGAAAAAATAGGGAAGAAGAAAAGTAAAGAAAAAAGAAAACAGAGTAAGTCTAGTTAGTACAAGGACATAGCCATTTTATTGAGGTACTGTCTAGATGAGTCTAAAAAGTGGATTAAACCAATAAATGTTAAAATACTTATGCCCATATACTTCTGATCCATTCACAATAAAAACAGTATTTTTCTTTTGGCTGTTCCCAATAGGGGTCGCCATAGTGTTTCATCTGTTTCCATTTCTTCCTGTCCTCTGCATCTTGCTCTGTCACACCAACCACCTGCATGTCCTCTCTCACCACATCCATAAACCTTATCTTAGGCCTTCCTCTTTTCCTCTTACCTGGCAGCTCCATCCTTAGCATCCTTCTCCCAGTATGCCCAGCATTCCTCCTCAGCACATGTCCAGACCAACACAATTTTTCCTCTCTTGCTTTTCTTCCAAACTGTCCAACCTGAGCTGACCCTCTAATATACTAATTTCTAATCTGGTCCATCCTCGTCACACCCAATGCAAATCTTAACATCTTTAACTCTGCCACCTCTGGCTCTGACTCCTGTCCTTTCATCAGTGTTACTGTCTCCCATATAACATAGCTGGTCTCACTACCATCTTGTAGACCTTCCCTTTCACTTTTACTGGTACCCGTCTTTCACAAATCACTCCTGACACTCATCTGCACCCACTCCACCCTGCCTGCACTCTCATCTTCACCTCTCCTTCACACGCACTGTTAATTTGAACTGTATCCACCTTTCCCACCTCTACTCCCTGCATCCTCACCATTCCTCTATCCTCCCTCTCATTCACACACATATATTCTGTCTTAGTCCTGCTGACCTTCATTTCTCTCCTCTCTAGAGCATATCTCCATCTCTCCAGGGTCCCCTCAACCTGATCCCTACTCTCAATACAAATCACAATGTCATCTGCATCATCATAGTCCACAGAGACTCCTGTCTGATCTCGTCTGTCAACCTGTCCATCACCATTGCAAATAAAGAAGGACTCAGAGCTGATACTTGATGTAATCCCACCTCCGCCTTGAACGCATCCATCACTCCTACTGCACATCTCACCAATGTCACACTGCCCTCATACATATCCTGTACCATTCTTACATACTTCTCTGACACTCCCGACTTCCTCATACAATACCACAACTCCTCTCTAGGCACCCTGTCATATGCGTTCTCTAAGTCCACAAAGGCACAGTGCAACTCCTTCTGACCCTCTCTATACTTCTCCATCAACACCCTCAGAGCAAACATTGCAACCATGGTGCCCTTTCCCGGCATGAAACCGTACTGCTGCTCACTAATCATTACCTCCTTTCTTAACCTAGCTTCCACTACTCTTTCCCATAACTTCATGCTATGGCTGATCAATTTTATCCCTCACTAGTTACTACAGCTCTGCACATCACCCTTTTTACCAATACACTTCTTCTCCACTCCTTAGGCATCCTCTCACATTCCAAGATTTCATTAAACAATCTGGTTAAAAATCCCACTGCTATCTCTTCTAAACAGCTCCATGCTTCTACAGGTATGCCATCTGGACCAACAGCCTTTCCATTCTTAATCCTCTTCCTAGCTGTCCTTACTTCTTCCATGCTAATCCATTGCACTTCCTGATTACTATCCCTGCGTCATCCAACCTTCTTTTTCTTTCTCTCACTCTTCATTCATCAGCCCCTCAAAGAACTCTTTCCATCTACTCAACACACTCTCCTCACCTGTGAGTACGTTTCCCTCATTATCCTTTTGTCACCCTTACCTGCTGCACATCTTTACTACCTCGGTCCCTCTGTCTAGCCAATTGGTACAGGTCCTTTTCTCCCCCCTTAGTGTCCAACCCTTCATACAACTCATCGTACGCCTTATCCTTAGCCTTCACCACCTCTCTCTTTACCATGCACCTCATCTCCTTGTACTCCTGTCTACTTTCTTCATCTCTCTGGCAATCCCACTTCTTCTTTGCCAACCTCTTTCTTTGTATACTCTCCTGTACTTCCTCATTCCACCACCAGGTCTCTTTGTCCTCCTTCCTCTGTCTGGATGCCACACCAAGCACCTTTCTAGCTGTCTCCCTTACCACCACTGCTGTGGCTGCCCAGCTATCTGGTAACTCTTCAGTGCCACCCAGTGCCTGTCTTAACTCTTACAGTTATCCTTTTTCAGCTTCCACCATTTAATCCTTGGCACTGCCTTCACTCTCCCCGTCTCCTTCTTCTTCTTGATTGCCAATGTCACCCTAAAGAAGACCATCGTATGCTGCCTAACTATGCTTTCCCCTGTCACCAGTTTATAGTCTCTAATCTTCTTCAAACTGGCCCTCCTGCATAGGATAATAATCCACCTGTATGCATCTTCCTTCACTCTTGTACATCACCCTATGCTCCTCCCTCTTCTTAAAATATGTATTCACCACAGGCATGTGCATCCTTTTGCAAAATCCACTACCATTTGACATTCTGCATTCCTTTACTTAACACCATACCATCCCATCACCTCCTCATCCCCTCTGTTCCCTACACCAACATGCCCATTGAAATCCACTTCAATCACCACTCTCTCACCCTTGGGTACACTCTCCACCACTTTGTCCAACTTGCTCCAAAATTTTTCTTTCTCATCCATCGCACACCCAACTTGTGGAGCGTATGCACTAACAACATTCATCATCATACCATCAATTTCCAGCTTCATAAACATCACTATATCTGACAGTCTTTTCACCTACAAAACAGTCTTGACAATACTGTTCCTTCAGCATAACCCCTAACCCATTTCTCCTCCCATCAACACCATGGTAGAACAATTTGAACCCACCTCCAATACACCTGGCCTTACTCCCTTTCCATCTGGTTTCTTGCACATACAATATGTCAACCTTCCTTCTCTGCATCATATCAGCTAGCTCTCTCCCTACACCAGTCATACGGCCAACATTCAAAGTTCCTACCCTCACTTTCACACTCTTAACTTTCCTCCTCTCCTCCTGCCTCCGGACATGCCTTCCTCCTCCTCTTCTCCTTCTTGGGCCAACATTAGACCAATTTCCACCAGCACCCTGTTGGCTAACAATACTAGAGGTGGTCATTGTTAACAGTAATCATATATAAATACATATATATATCGTATATTAATATAAATGTAGGAAAGCATCATTTCAGCTAATAGATTTTAATATCAGGAAACTGCTCATGTAAATTTGATCATTTAACTCCCTTGGCTCCATATCATTTGTTTTTAGCTGCCATTCAGTCTCCTCCCTTTCTAATATGATTTTTAAATGCTCACCTGTTAAAACATTCTCAATCATATCCACTAAAAAAAGGAGTTCCCTTCATTGCTCTCAATGTCTCCTGAGTGCATTTTTCAAGCCAAGTTTCTTAATATCACTTACACGTTCATATATCCTCATTTTTATAGCCCTTTCAGTTTTTTCTAGCATAGAAGTTATATGCTTTGCATAAAGCAACATACACAACCATTTATGAGTTGCAGTTGTGTTTGCTATTTTACTCTACTATGCCCCTAGATGTCCACACTAGTACCCTATAAAATGAAAGAGCATTGTGAAGAACGTCTGCATTTAGACATGTGCCCCTTGTCACCTTCACACATTCTGTGTTTACCCCTATGTTTTAGGCAATTTTTAAGGTTCCAGTCCTTTCTAAAAGTGAACCTCGGACCATTTCTTGTCTTGGATTGGTCAATACATCCTATATCAAAATTTTCCATTTGTTGGTTAGTATATGTCCAATTGCGTCTGAATCATTATTAAAAGTAAGGCTGCAACGCTTTTGAAAATTAGGATCGTTAGGTCTTGAATCAATCATAACACAGCTGTCCATCCCTAATAGTGGGGTGTAGAAACCTTCTACCCTTTTCTGGTAAACCTCATTGAATATTTTCTATAGAAAAGGGTTAAGTAGCTTCTATTAAATAACACAGACTTTAATTTTTTCCCTTCCTCAAAGAAAGTCTCTACTGATGAAATCATTCTCACCAGCTGCCATTTGACAGTTGTCATCCTACTTACCAAAAAAGAGCTTTGGTCAAAGTGGAGCAAGGTATTTGAATAGGTTGGTTTTCTATATAAGTTTTTCACAAAGTATTTGTTACCAGGTCAACTGAGATTTTAACATCCAAGTAAAATAAATAGTCAAGAGAAATATTTAAAGTAAATAAAAAAAAAATGGTTGAGTTATTAATATACTTGAAGAATTGATTAGTTTATCTAAAAGTCTTTCCAAAAAAGGCCTAAATCATCCAAAAGTCACCCATATAAAGTCCAGGCATTTTCAAATTCAGAAGAACAAAATTTTCCTCCCAGTATACTAAAAAGATGTTTGCAAAACTAGGGGCACATGCTGCCCCTGTAGCTACTCCATTTATTTGTTTGTAAATACTTCCCTCAAACCATATGTAATTGTTGTCTAAAATACCCTCCATCAAAGTTCTCAAAACTTTTATGTCATTAGTATCCAACCTGCCTTTTTATTATAAAAAAAGCATAAAACTAATCCACTCCGCATTGGTGAGGTATAACAGAGAATAAATCAATAACATCTATTGTTACCAAGATCATATTTGCAGATTATTTACTATTTCTTCACAATAAATAGTGTTTTTATATAGCTGGCGACTTTGATTTTATTTAATATTTTACAATCGCAGTTGGTGGATTTAATGTATTCTTTTTTTCTTCTTTCAGCTTTTCCAGGTTAGGGGTCGCCACAGTGGATCACCTGTCTGCTCATGATTGGCAGTGGAGTTTTTACAGTGTCGAATTGCCAGTCCGGCGCCCAACCTTCCACAGAAGGCACACACATGCACGCACTCATGCCTATGGCCAATTCAGAGTGTCCAATCCACCTACAGCATGTCTTTGGGTGGATTTAATGTATTACATGTCCATATAGCTTGTTGGTAGTGGCTGGAGCTGCTGGTACTTGTCTTTTTCTGAGTTTTGCATTTTATTTCCTGATTTAAAAGACACAGGGTTAAAATTACAGTCATCTCCCTGCTTAGACACCAGCTATAGATTAATGCATGTCTTGATGTACAACCCAACAGTATATCCCATTACTGTAAAAGTATACTTTGAGCTAGCTAGAATAATAGGACAGTCTTGCTATGATTTGAAATTAACTGTTCCTATCATTGCTGAGTTACTAAAAAGTGTCCTGAAAAAGAATAAAATGAATAAAAGAAAATATCGCTGCCAAACAGACAAATCTAATTGCAGAAAATATGCCCCCTTATTTATTTTATTTAATTATTTAATTATTTAGTATTTGTTAACTGGGAAAGTCCGACTTGGAACATACCCAATTTTCAGCAGAGGCCCAGGGAGAAATGCTCCAGATGCATGTCTTTGAACATGTCTTATAAAAACACATAGTTCTATAAAGTTAATAGTGATTATTTTGTGCTGCCTCATGCAGTGAGAGAGATAAAACAGCTTAAAAACTGTGCACAGTTAATCAAAACAATGTTTTGACATAACCAAAGACAATGTAGAACATGGTAACAGCCTCCTTTTCCCATTTTTCTGGCATCAGATTAAGCAGGCCATTCAGGCATGTAGTTGTTAGCTAGTAAACATCTCACACAATGATTTTTTGTCAGTTTGCGGATGTGTTTGAAAGAGATGCTTATGATTTTGTGGTAATGGTCTTCATGTTACACATATGCCAACTGATCCTGCTTAGGGACCTGTGCGTGTACATCAGTGCAAAATCCCAGTGACATCTTCTGAACAGATTAAAAAAAATTCTACACACACTGATAGAGAGCTACATTAAGTTAGGTAAACTGATTACACCTCTCCCTGTGGCATGTTGTCAAGTCCACATATAAGTGGAGGCTCACTACAGACTACAAAAAAGCCTAAGTAGCAGATGCACTTATCTCACTGGCCAATAACACATCTCAACCATAGCTTGGCTAGAGTTGAGGGTGCAAAATGTTAGATATCTCGTGGATTCTGCACTATGAAGATATGCCGCCAAGATCAGTACAAACTAGATTTCACAGTTGGTTAAAAACAGTGTACTTGAAATATGTGTCCTTCTGGGTAGCCCAAGTTGCACGCAGATTTCAATATCTTCCTGCATTTGCCATGTTTGATGCAGAAAGTGGAAAAAAATGATTTGATGTATATGATGTACAAGGCAAAAGGAACATTTTGCTAAAGTAAAATGCATGTTAAACCAGGTAAAAATTGCTGGAACCAAATTGTCAGTCACAGAAAGACAGTGGTTCAAAAATAAGGTCAGCTACCTTTGGTATAAAATTGGATGACATGGGCTATAACTTCAAACTACCTAAATGGAGACTATCCAGATATTAACCCTCCAAAACACCTGAGGAAGCTATACAGCTTCCTAGGTATCTGTAACTAATCTAGACAGTTTATTCAGGACAACACACAGGTGGCATACCCATCGACAAGCTGCTAAAACGTTCAAGCCATGGATATAGGGAAAAGAAGCAGCCAAAAAAAAAAAAAAACATTCAAACTTTAAAGGATAGCTTGAGTCAGGCCCCCTGCCTGCACATCCATGGATCGATAGCAATTTCTTCTGAAAAAAACTGTGTATAATGACAGCATCTCTAAATGCTGTCTTACATTAAAAGCAAAATTCTGATCACCATGTTATAGTTTGTGCTAATATGGCACACACTAAATTTAAAAGAAAGTTCTTTGAGTGTAAAAAGGTTCTCTTTTTCCACTGTATGGGAAGTAAAGAGATTTAAAACCTATATTGGTAGGAAAAATGCAGTGATACAGACATAAATCAGCTTTTTGCCTTCTGAAAAGCCCAAAACTTAGCAATGGTAGTGTCTTATACTCACATATTGGCTTGCACTTTAACCATCCACAACTACGCTTTGGAAACAAAATATACAAATAAAATGCTCAGTTGGCCAAAGACTGGTCTGGCAGATCTACAAATACTTGATTGCATTAAGTCTAACAAGCCTTTGGCAGTCACCTCAACAAAACTTGGCATTAGATCTTGCCAAACAGCAAAATGGACAGTATCATTATGATAAAAATGAATGCAAAAACCTTCCCAAAGTATTAGCTGATGGCTTCTCCTTTAGTCAAAATAAAAACTGTTATTGTGGATTGGGTATAGTATGGCACAAAAAAATCCATGCCTTCCTGTTAAATATCATCTCAGGTACAAAACTAAGGAGTATGCTAAATTAGCAGTTATATATGTAGCTGTACAAACAGCAATCCAGTTCAGACTGCAGGGCATTGTTAAACTATAGACTCTAATTATAAACTTCCTCACATGTTTTCCAAACTAAAAGGTAAAATGGCATGCTCAAACTAACACTAGCCACAGATCAGTTAGCGTGCAATCCTGGCTTAACAGTGCACTAAAAAACTCAAAGGCCACTCAAAAGTGCATGAAGTGTACAAAGCTAAAAATTACCTTGCTGAAACTTGCTACAAAAAAAGTATGCCTAAAAGGGCAAACCAGGGACTTTACTCCAATCCAAGCAATCATAGATATAGTTATTCGTCAGCAAAAAAGGCAAAAACAAGGGTCTATATTACATAGTCGAAATTCTGTAAGTCCGAACACCATATGTTCAAACCTATATGTTCGAACTTACAGAATTTTGAACATGTAAAAAAAAAAAAAAAAAAACCAAGAGAAAATAAAATAAAGGGTTGTAAGCAGGGGGCAAGCCCCCCTGCACCCCCCACATACCCCACTCTTTAAATATACCAACTCCAAGACCATACTACAATGCGGTAAAAGGAATTTTCCCTTTATTGCACTGTAGCATGGTCTCTGAGTTGGTATATTTAAAGAGTGGGAGGGGGGGTGCAGGGGGGCTTGCCCCCTTGCTTATTACTGTCAGGAAATTTTCCTGTTTTTTATTTATTTATTTTTTTTTTAATTTGAAGTATGACAACTTCAAACATATGGTCTCAACCATATCACGTTCGAAATTGTCATACTTTGACTACGTGATATAGACTCAAAAACAAAACTATGTTTTGCACGTTTATAATAACGTGTGGTTTTCACTTGGTAACAATGCAACAGAAAGATAAAATTATATAAAAACATTTTATCATTTCATTCATTATTCCAATGCAGATAAATTTGCTAAAAGTGATCTACAGAACGATCATAATCTTAAGGCCATGTATAAACCAAAACTACAGATTTCTGTTAAAAAAGTCTCTGGTAAAGACTCTAAAAACACCTCACACAGCTTCCTAGGGCTAGTACCAACAAGAGCCCATAGGGGAACAAGGTACTAAAAAAAAAGCTTACTGACCACACATACATAGTGATATTACCTAGTATGTGTGGAGATGTACAACATGCTGTAAATTCTAACTAGTCTACCCAAGACATTTGGCTCCTCTCTAAACAAGGAAAATCACAAAGCCCTGATCTGAACTCTAAATAAATTAGATTAGTCCAGTAATTAGGTCTTCTAAAAGCAATCAGTACACATGTATGAACTCACACAGCTGTCATTTGTAAATTTATAAAACAGAATGAGTGCTTACTTACTCCTAATAATGCAATGTATTTATTTATTTATCTATTTTTGTTTACAGGGAAACTCTGACTTGGCAGTACCATTATCAACGGAGGCCTAAGGTAAAAAGCTCCATTTGTTTACATTGCATTATACTTAGCTCCAGTTAAACACAGAGATGTTACATTTCTATATACATGTATACTCATACAGTACTTACCCTAAGATTTTACAGAGGTAGACGTTATTAAAGAGAAAACCTACATGCAAACTAGTGGATTGTACAGACAGCAGTTATGTATAAAAATTGCTTTGTCATTTTAGTGAAAGGTTGCGAGTAATATGCTTAAGGAGAGAACCTGAGAGTATTATATAGTGAGTATCTGGACAGTATCATACAGTGAGCACAAAGTCTTAACCCGGTGATGAGCATGTGCAGGACCAGGATTGGTTAACATGGTGTTTAAGCAGTGGCTTAAAACTATTGAGTTTGTCAGAGAGTTTTATTTGAGTGGGATAGTATTCTAGAGTTTAGTACCATATTGGGAGTAGAGGGAGTCTCCTGCAACAGTATGTGACCTATTTTTGAGTAGTAAGCATTTGTTATTAGAATGGAGGTCCCTTACTGGGCAGTAATATGTTTTTTCAGTGCAGAACAGATGATGATTGATTTTGTGTGTTGTAGTTAGTTGTAAATATTTTAGAAGGTTGTGCAGTTCAAGCCAGATTAATTGCTTTAAGCCATGGCAGTGGTGGGCCCTATGAGGGAGACTGATGGCAAATTTCACTATTTTACTGTAGCAGGAGGCATGTTTCTTTGAGTATTGTTTGTTTGTTAGGATAGGAGCAGCATATGACAGAACTGGCAGTAAGAATATGGTGGCTAGAATTTTTCTTGCAGTATCTATAAGGAATCCATTGATCCTGTAAAGGGTGTCTAGTTTCTGGTGTGTAGATTTAATGGTGTGCAGTATATGCTGGTCATATTTAAGATTGTCATCTATTATAACACCTAGAAGTTTACTGTGAGTTACAGTTTCAATGACAGTATTATTTGCTGACCTGATGGTGAGAAAGATTGCTTTTGATTTTGTCAACTTTTTGAGGTAAAAAGCATCAACTTAGTTTTCTTGGGGATGAGTAGAAGGTTTGATTCTTTGAGCCAGGTTTCTACAGAGGAGAACAATTTTGGGGTAAAGTCTTGGAACTTACTTATTGTTGAGGCTGCACATATTAATGTTGAGTCATCTGTGTACTGAACTAAACTAACATGGTGAGTGGAGGTGTGAAGGTTATTAATAAATATATTAAATAGAAGACCCAGGTTAGAGCTCTGAGGGACACCTATAGTGACTGTTTAAAAGGATGAGCAGGATTGTTACCATTTAATGGCTGGTTGCCTTCCAGATAGGTAACCAAGTAACCACGGCAAGGAGTTTTGTGAGAGTCCTATTGAGGAGAGCTGAATGAGTACTTACTGGCGTGAGATAGTGTCAATGACTTTGACAAGTCTAAGAACATGGTGGACACAAGCAGACCATCGTTTCTGTGTTGGTTTATTACACTGGTAAAATGCAGTAGAGCTGTAGCGAGGCGGTGCTGGGGCCTAAAGCCACGTTGTGTGCCTGACAGTCGGTTATTTGAGGGGAGGTATTGCATCAGCTGTATATGGATGCATTTCTCTAATATTGTGGAGAAGGGGAGATAGTCTGTATTGGTCTGTAGTTATTAAACTCTGTAGATATGCCATCTTTTTGCAGCAGTATGAGGTAAGACTTTTTCTACAGTGATAGGAATATATTTCTGCTATGGAGCTATTAATTAGTATGGACACAGGGAAGTCTATGACTTTTGCAGCAATTTTAGGTAGACTGATGGTATCTGGTCTACAGCTATGGACGTAGTTTTTAGTTTAACTCATTCACTCCAATGAAGCTCAGGAATTTTGTGCTGTAACTTCCAGAGAGCGGATCCTAAACCTTTTGACAGAATCAAATTATGTCCTCACATTTCAAACTTATGTTCATATCTCTGGAAGCATAGGAGTTATGAAAGAAGTATAAATGGCAAACTCTTCATCACAAACTATTTTTATAGTGGTAGTATTATTTAAGTTCTTGATCTTAAACCAAATTTTATAAGTCACAGTAAATACAGTATTACATTTGTAATATTTTGTAAACATCTTACAATATTTCGGCAACCACTCAAGTTATACACATACTGTCCACAGTGTTTTATTTATCTAGCTGAGAGCTTTCATTTGAGGCTGAGGAGTTCTGCCTGTGATACTTGGTTGTTGAGATATTTAGAAAATGTAAAAATTATATCTATATAAGTTAATATCATAAAAAACAACAGTTAATATCTGTTTACCTGTACTAGACATAGGTCAAATATTAATGCAGTTGAGTTTGCTATTGTGTAAGCTTTAAGGTGAAATGTTTTAAAACTATGTACATAGTATGGTTTTGGAATTATTCATGCAACTATGAACAAACACTCCCAGATTCTGCAAACCTTGCACAGCGTGCAGGATTAGTGCAGGAGCTCCAGCAGGCAATATGTCTGCAGTGCGATCCAGGAATAACCTGAAGGGGTGTGCACGAGTGCTCCTGCACTAGTCCTGCACGGACTCAGCCCCTGTATGCAAATTACCCCATTTGCAGGAGAAATCCATGCAAATGAGGTGAATTTGCGATCCAGGAAGCTGGAAACTGGCCATACAGGACTAGTGTAATCTGCAGAAATGTACTCTGCCAGTAACGGAATACATTTCTGCAACTTCCAAAACGGAGACATGACCACGCCAAATAAAGGGTGGATATCATACATAAAGCATGCCAATGGCCAAGAAAAAGGCCATTGGCATGGAAAACATTAAAAAAAAAATAAAATCAACTTTTAATTTTTTTTTAGCCGATCTCGGCTGTTTAAGTGTAGGGCAGCGGTGCGCAAACGGGATCGGGGGGAAAATACGAAAATAAACCTAAAATAAGCATTCTAACTAAAATCACTATTCTGCCATTATAGTCAGTGGCAGGCAGAAGACAACATGGCCAGAGAATAGTGGTTGCTAAGGAGGGAGGCTCAGTGTGGAACATGTAACTATGCATTAGCAGGCAATCCTATGCAAATGTGGGGAATGATAGTGAATCCCAGATTTCCCCTGCATGCTGGACTGCTCCCAACAGTGTAAGAGCAGGAATAGCTTGGTGCAAGCCTAGGAGTTAGCTGACATCATGGGGGGGGGGTGTCAGGCATACTGTAAGAGGATTGGAGCCCTGTGGTTCAGGTTTGCTCCTAGCTTAGCACAGCTAGGCAAGGGGGTGTGTCAGAGGATGCCTAGCACTCTTTACATTGCCTAAGCAGGTGTGCACGCAGCGCACTGGGTTTTAAAGGGAAAAAAAAGGTAAACCAGGAAATAGCAGCTCTGTGCACATGTGAGCACTGTGTTTGCGCGGCATGCCCCCAGGCTTAAGCAGGAAGGCAGTGGTAAGGGAAAACAGCAGTAGGAAGGTAATCTAGGAGAACTAGCATAGCTGGCAGGTGAAATTTATCAGAATCAGCCAATTACACAGGCAGCAGACCTGACCAGCCCAGAACACTACTATAAACTATGCAAACCCTTTCCCCTCTGTTTTTTTCCCATACTCTACACATCACCGGTGTATACAAGCAGGGAAGTTTTAACAAACAAAATAACAAAATGATAGGGGCTGCAATAGCTATCATACAACAACATGTGGAAGAGACTGAGGGTGGTGAGGATGTGAATGCTGTCAACCAACCCAAAGTGAGGAGACGAAGAAGAGTGTACAGACCTAGGGTAACCTACCAGGGGTTACATGAGCTGGAGATAGTGGAGCGCTATAGGGTGGACAGGGACCTCCTACAGAAAATTGTTGAGCTGTGCCGGCCACGCAAGACACGCAGAACTAACAGAGGGGAACCCATCCCAGTGGATACCAAGGTACATGTAGACCTAAGAATACTAGCTACAGGTACCTTCCAAAGGCCAACTGGGGATATGATGGGGATCTCACAGGCATCAGCATCCAGGGTACTCCACCAGTTCCTGGATGCCATGTCAGCACATGCCGGTGAGCACATATATTTCCCCAACACCCGTGAGGCGTTGGCCAGCAATATGCAACTGTTCCACCAAATAGCAGAATACCCTGAGGTAGTGGGTCCTATAGACTGCATGCACATATGCATCAAAGCACCACCCAATGAGCAGAGTAGGGTCTACATCAACCGCAAGAGCTTCCCCTCCATCAACTGCCAGGTTGTGTGTGATGCCCAGGGCATAATAATGAATGTGTGTGCTTTCTGCCCTGGAAGCTATCACGATTCCCACATCTGGCATCTGATGCAGCTGTACCACAGATTTCCCAATGGGGACATCCCTTACGGTCACCTAATGGGGGATGCCGGATATGCAGTGGAGCTGTGGCTGATGACACCCATCAGAAATGCACATACACCCGAACAAGAACTCCATAATGAGGCACACGCACAGACCAGAATTATAATAGAGCATGTGTTTGGGATGCTCAAGTCACGGTTCCGGTGCCTGGACACATCCGGTGGAGCCTTGCAGTATTCACCAGCTGCATGTACCTAAATTGTCATCATATGTGCCATACTACACAATATGATCCTGTGGAAACAGCTGCAGCAGGAACAGCATGGGGCAGGGCTACACAGCCCCCCACCATTGCCAAGGCCTGCACAGGCACAGAGTGACTCAGAAGAGGAAAAACCTGAGCCTGCCCCAGTAGGCAGAAGGAGGCATGCCCAGCATGCCCTGGCCTTGGCAAAGAGGCAATGCATAGCACATACACTGACACAGCAGGGACCCAGGGAATAACACCTCTTTCTGACTCTCACATACAGTAAAAGGGATGCCAAACATGACACTACCTGTGCTCAACCATGTGTAGGGAGTGTACTATGTGCATCTGACATAGGCAGCCCTGCAGCACCACCCTCAATACTGGGACACCCACAAGGTAAGTCACTCAACCTACCAATTGCCAAATGGAGTAGAATGTGTTGTTACCTGTATCTATGGTATGAATGTGAGTACGCAAGCGAATTGGGTGGCTGAATGGTATGCCAGCAGATAATAGACACCTATAGTGGCACAATGAGATCTGTAACAAATACTGGTGTCACCATCGTAGCCAGTACTACACAGGGCGACAAAACCCACTGCAGAAAATGTGCTGGGCCACGTGTGTCCATATGACTCACACATGCCAGTCAGGGAGGTTCACATACCCAACAATAGTCTCAGACAGCAGGACAGGTGTAGACAAACGCAAACAAAGGCCGTGCTAAGGCCTCTGAATGATACCTATGGGTAACCTCCCCCCAGGCCTACACAGACAGACTACAGCAGGTCAGGCAGTGGGATGTTAGTTCTGAAGGGTAGGAAGTGAGAAACTAATATGTAGGTCAATCAAAGCTAAGACCTGTAGTACACTGATATGCCTCTAGTCAGCATGATAGGTTAGAATACAGAACGAAATGGAGCCTGACATACCAGCACAGTCATAGCAAATGTGTATACATGTCAAGCGTGCCCCCCCATCCTACGTAGAAATGTAGAAACAGTCAGGTGTGCCCCCCCAATCATGTGTAGAAATGTAGTAACAGTCAGGTGTGCCCCCCACAATCCTGTGTAGAAATGTAATAACAGTCAGGTATGCCCCACATCCTATGTAGAACTGTAGAAACAGTCAGTGTGTCCCCCCAATCCTGTGAAGAAATATAGAAATAGTCATGTGTGACCCCCAAATCCTGTGTAGAAATGTAGAAACAGTCAGGTCTGTCCCCCCACAATCCTATGTAGAAATGTAGAAACAGTCAGGTGTGCCCCTTCTCCCAATCCAGCATAGAAATGTAGTAACAGTCAGGTGTGCCCCCTCTCACAATCCTGTTTAGGAATGTAGAAACAGTCAGGTGTGCTCCCCCAACCCTACTTAGAAATGTAGTAACAGTCAGGTGTCCCCCCCCAAACCTATTTAGAAATGTAGTAACAGTCTGGTGTGCCCCCCAATCCAATGTACACACGTCGTAACAGTCAGGTGTGCCCCCCACAACCCTATGTAGAAATGTAGTAACATGTATGTGTAGGTATAATACCAGTGGGGCACAGATGCACAGAGGTGGCCAAGGTAGCAGGATAGGTTGTAGCATCTGAACAATATGCAGGTATGTGTGTGTTAGGCTGGTGTGTATTTCATATTGTGTGAGAGTGATCAGTATGTATGCATGTTGAGGTAAGACCTGGTGGCCATTGCCCACTACTGCTGATGACAGGGACAAGTCCTCACAACTGCAGTGCCAAAGATAATACCCACCAGTATAACACATGCTAGCATTAAACCATTGGAAATGTATGGTGGTAATATGTGTCACCATCTGAAAGACTAACATGGCATGGCTGTTGGGCTAGATATACAAGCAGTACATAGGGGAAAGTACCCCAGACATACAGTATATATTGTGTCACTGTGAAATGGACACACCCTTGGAATTGTACATACAGGTATGCATCACATTATCTGGTCCTGTAGTAGGAGATACCGGTGTTGTCTGCCCGAACACTCGCAGATCACAAAGGAGGTAGGACTGATGTACTGGGAAACAGCTGATGTACCTGTACATGCCAACATAACTGGAATGCCCAGTGCATATCTGTGTGACAGATGCAAGTAGTGTAGAACACATGCACCCAGCTCACGCAAACAACACCCACAGGTACCTCTCTGGTTGTATCCCTGCTGTGGGGAATGGGTACAGTATGACCCCACCTGTATATGGCAATAGGGAAAGAATGCAGCATGCAGTGCAGGTGTCCCATACAGGTGTGTCACTAGCCATAGGTAGCACCCTGCCAGCATCCACACCACCCGATCAAAACTGATAGAAGGTATTTGTATGAACACCTAGCACACTTACCCTGTCACCCCAGGGGAATATACTTTATGGTGGTCTGAGACTGTAGGATTGACAGAATGCAACGGCCTGCCACATCTGGCCCACATCAACACCTAATGGCCCACAGACCTCTGCCAAGGGCCTGTGTCTCACATGTACTGCCAATGCATGTTATGTCATGGACACCCAAATAACAACACAACATACTCCACATAAGCCATATGCAAGGCCATGTGGACAAACCACAGTAACATGTCCACAATGTCCCACTGCATGAATGGTGGACCAACACCAACACACAGCTGTGATGGGGTGATAACCTTAGGGAAATTATCAGAGAATGTGTGCATAATGTATGGAAGAGGATAGAATAACAGAGGGGGGTGGGAGCGTGGGCAGCATGGAATGTGCACGGTCCGACACAAAGCTGTGTGCACACACTATCCCTGGCTGTAAACACATAAATGGGTGGCTACATACCTGCCTGTACACCACAATAGGGGTAATGTCCTGACTTATGGCCCCTGCCTCTGGGTAACCTGTGTGAATGTGTACAGCTGTGAGGTATTGCCATAGCAATATAAGGCCATACTGTCATGTCAACGGATGTATGAGTATGGGATCCTCTGCCAGCACTGTACCAAGGTGCTAACGTGGATACACAGACCCAGCAGCAAGTGTCTGCAGCTCCCCCTCCAGAATGGCATAACTTACCATGAATATGTAGGAGTCTGCCTACAATACCGCAGGCAGCTGCAGTCACCCTTGTCCCCCAAGACATCACTGTGAGGAGGAATGTCTACCTGACAGTACATGAGGACAGAAAACATCACAGTGTATAACAGTACACATGTCTGAATATCTCTGTTAACAGCAATACCATGTAGCTGAAGCAGCACAGACACAATCACCTACAGTGATTGAATGGATATGAGCTATTTGGGCTGAATGCTATGAACACTGGCCTTTAAGCACTGTAATCAGCTCAGTCTGAGCTCCTGGTGCTAGACACTGTAAGAATTGTGTCTTCATTTGTTAATTTCCTATTGACAGTAGCTCGGATTGTGTTACTAGGGCCATTAGCTAATATGGATTATTTTCTTACTTGGTAGGCTGCCTGTAGTGTGATACTCAGACAGAATGCTAACTACTGTGCCGAATATATCAAACCATAGCCATTTTTTTGTTTCTGCCTTAAGTGTCTTGGTGCTGCAAAGTACAATTGACTGAAGTCTGCTCAATGAATGATTGTTACACCTGTATGTTATTTCCTAACTGTCTTTGCAGTAGCTGTACTAGTATTTTTTTCCTAACTGTTCTTGCATTAGCTGCTTTTAGTATTTTATTTGTTAGTAATTAGCATTAGCTGCATTTAGTATTTTATTTTTTAGTATTTTAGCTAGTATTTTATGTTTTACTAACTGTTTATGCATTAGCTGCTTAGTTGCCTCTGCCTAGCTTTTCATGCGTTGTAAATTATTTACTGACTGAGGTATTCTTAAATAAATGCTAATTATTTTCTCTGCTTTTTATGATCTCCTAGCTGTACCTCCCAACTTCCACTCACTCTCTACTCAGCTTCATCTGCTTTAACTCACTCACTCCTTAACTATTTCTAGAACCCCCTGCAGTGTCTACTTTACCCACCTGTCCTGCAAACGCTAACCACCTCTCTCTCTCTCTCTCTCTCTCTCTCTCACTCTCATTACAGCTTGCTCCTCAGGTGCCTCCCCTCATCAAACTTAAACCTAACTGGAAAAACCCCTGCAAAGGATGCCTGCCTTGGACTGCCTTTCTTAGTGTTACCCCTCTAACCTGCTTAGACTAGCATGTATGTATCAAGACTAGCTCCTGGAATGTTTACAATACTGACAATAACCTACCCATAGCGAGCATATTAGCAGCCTACCACAGACCCTTACCCCCCTCAAGCTACTCTGTACCCTTGTCTCTCTTCCCCAAGGCCAACTAGTTTTATGCTGTATTCCCACCCCTTGTTTTTCAACACCTCTACCCTTAACCTCTACTTAGTACTAAATCTTTGCAGTCTACCTTCCTCTAGCCTACACTCAGTCCCAACTACAGAGCCCTACAAACTGATTGTTTCTGGCTGCTCTGACTCTCACACTTACCTGGCTCTTCCCGCTCCATTCGCCCTGCGGGCTCACTCCGCTCCCCTACCCTGCCCCCAGTTCCCACCCACCCCAGCACTCCTACTTTTATTCTTCCCTCTCCTCTCCCAGACTAATTCTCCAATAGATACCCATCCCCTATTACTCCACCCATGTATGTCCTTCCCTCATACTTATATCACTCTTCCTCCCTAAACTTGAAGTCTCCACTTCTCCATTTAGATCTATGAAAACAAATTATATCTTAATCTTACACCTCTCTGCTCCATAATTACTACTATCATTCTCTCACTGGACTCACATGCCTACTATAATGCTTCACACTCTCCTAGCCCCCTGTTTCCTCCTTCTGCTCCTAATTCCATTATTCTATACCACCTCATACTCCTCTAATACCTACCAAATATTACCTTCAAAAATAACCTCCATACAAACTTATCCCCTCCCTTACCCTTGCTCTCATTTCCTTTCTATCCCACCTTCACTCATTCAGCCCAACCCTCTTCACCTATTCCACCCAAAAATCCTCTCCACCTCTACTAATAAACTGAAAAATACACTTATCTCAATTCTCCCCAAACTATTACTCTGTAAACCTAAACAACTATAATTTACCTCTTTCTTCAACCTAATCCTAGCTGGGGGCATCCACCCCAACCCTGTTCCCAGTCCCTCTATTTACCATACTTCCCCATTATCTCCTTCCTCCCCTCAACACTTCCTAAAAATATTCACTATCAGTTCCCAAAGTCTCAACAACAAAGCTCACCAATTTCAAGCTTGGCTAAACCATAACCAACCAGACATCCTAGCCATCTCCGAAACATGGCTCAAACCCCATATCTCCAATTCCAAGATCCTTCCCCCTGGATTCCATACTCTCAGGCATGACCGATCACACAAAAAAGGTGGCGGCACTGCCTTAGTCTACTCTAACCTTTTAATCATAATACCACTTCAAATTCATATCCCTCAATTCAATAACACTGAACTTACAGCTGGATTACTAAAACTTAATAAACACAAACATATCTGTATTATTGCTCTTTACTTCTCTCCTGTCAACAATATCTCTACCCTTGAAGACATACTCCTATGGGCATCTACCAACATTAACAATGAAACATACATACTAGGCGATGTAAATATTGGCTGGAATAAAGTTATTAGTCCCTCTCCCTCCCTATCTATTAACCTCTATAATTTCACTTAGATGATTCTTCCTATCACCCGACTTAAGAAATTTAACCCTCCTGGATCCACTATTGACTGGATCCTAGTCTCTGACCCTAACAAAATAACTAACTCTAGCACTATTCCTGACTTCATCAGTGACCACCTCCCAGCTTTTATTCATCGAGCAACTACCTCTTCACCTCATCAGCATAAATACATTCTCACTCGTAACCTCAGAAACTTCAACCCCATAACTTTCTCTAACATGCTCAAACAAATGCACTGGGAAATTCTCAACACCCTTTCTCTTGACAAAGCCATAGACTACTTCAACTCTGTCTTCCTAGACACTCTAAACTCTCTTGCTCCACTGCGAAACAAAAGGATAAAAATGAATACAGCTCCCTGGTTAACCAAACAAACAAAACAAATCATGGTCCAAAGAGACAATTTATGGAAGCTTTACCAAAACAACAAATTACCTAATACCCTGATCCAATACAAACAACTCTGCAACCTTGCAAAAAAGATAATTACTAAGGACAAAAAATCCTACTATATCAAGCTCCAGTCTAATAATAATAACAACCCCAAGAAATTCTGGAATTCAGTACAATCACTTCTTAATCCCAGCTCCAAGAATAACCCCTGTCCTGACCCTAGTAAATCTGACCTTGAACTAAGTTCTGAATTAAACTCAGTTTTCATAGAAACTACCTCTGCACTGACCAAGACATTCCCAAAAACAGCCTTCCAATCCCTCAGTCTTCTCCATCCAATTCTCCTAACTGCCACCCCCTCATGTTTGAGCTCAAACCTGTCTCTACTACCTTCATAAAAAAACTGCTTTCCAAACTTAGGCCCTGCTCCAGTGCTCCAGACAATATTCCCTCCTCCTTTCTAATAAGTGCTGCTAAAGAAATCGCTCTCCCAATTAGCATCATTATTAACAGATCCATAAAGGAATCTTGTGTCCCCAAACTCTGGAACTCAGCTTATATCCTTCCCCTTCATAAAGGTGGCAAAAACATCAGCATCTCAAATTTCCACCCTATTGCTCTGCTCTCACCAATCTCCAAAATCCTAGAAAAGTGTATCCACCACCAACTCATGCCTTTCCTAACCCAAAACCATCTTCTAACTCCTACCCAACACGGCTTCCACCCAGGCCATAGCACTGTAACCACTGTATTGTCTTTCCTAGAAACTGTCAATCAAGCCCGAGACTCCAGACACTTGGTGACTGCAGTTTTGCTAGATCTGTCCAAGGCCTTTGATACTGTCTCCCACAGACACCTTCTCTCTCACCTCTCAGATCTCTATCTCTCTCCAAAAACTTTATCCTGGTTCTCCAGCTACCTATCTATCTCAAGCAGTAAAATGGAATAACTCTATCTCCTGCTTCTTACCTACCCCAACTGGTGTACCACAGGGATCTATCCTAAGCCCCATGCTTTTTAACATCTTCATCAATAACTTCCACACTGCCATTCCTGATGCTAAAGTCATTCACTACGCTGACGACTCAACCTTAGTCTGCTCTGCCTCTAACCTCTCTGAACTGCTCAAGAAACCCAAACTGCATTTTCAATAACCGAAGACTGGATGCATCAAAACCACCTCTCTCTCAATGCTAACAAATCAAAACTTTTACTCTCCCCCACCAAGACATACTCCTACAACAAAAATACTTTCAAAGTCCTTAGTCAATCCAACTCACCTATAGAAGTGGTGCCTTACGCTAAACTGCTTGTCATTACTATTGATGAGTACCTCAAATTTGACATCCACATCCAACAAAATATCAAGAAAACCCACCAAAAACTAGACATGCTATATAGGAATAGTCAGTTTCTTTCAAACTCTACTAGGCAAACTCTGGCCACTACCTATCTTCTTCCCTCCTTATTATACGGAGCCTCTCTGATAACCAATCTGTCCACCTCCATCTCCTCTAAACTAGAAAACTGCTATAATAAAATCTCTAAATTTGCCACCAAATCCAGGAATTCCACCCATAACTGCCTTACCCTACAATCTCTGAACTGACTAGAACTCCCAAACTACCTAAACTACCTCCAACTCACAACTGCACATATAATTATATTTCACCCTACTAAATTCCCTGCTTTAGCAAATATTCTTCCCCCAATACATCCCAAACAGAAATCTCAGCTCGGAACATCAAAACTTAATAGACATCTGCAAGCCTAAATGTCCTGCTGGCCAATTACGCCTCTCTTTCTCCATAGGCATGAAATGAAATTCCCTTTCTTCCACATTAAGAACTACACCAAACTCTGACAATTTTAAATCCCTGCTTTTCAAACACCTGTCCACTAAATGGAAGTGCACCTGCCATCACCCTACCTAATTTCTACCTAAGTATTTGCCCCCTTGAGGACTCCTCACAGGTTCCCGCCAATCCTCTCTAAATCTGCTATATTTACTACACCATGAGTGTGTCTAAGCTCTCCACATTTCCAAGAGCTACCTAACACACCGCAAAACTATGTAAATATTGTAAATAGCAAAAAAAAAATTATGAGTGCTTGTAAATTGTTTTCTACCCCAATTCTATTGCTGTGTTAGAGTGTTTGCTTAAATGTATTTGCATAATCCTCAGAACAACCTTAAGCTATTTTGTTTGAACATGTCTTACTCTGTACATATTATGTAACTGTCCTATAATTTGCATCTTTCAGTATGACCTATACTATGTATCACTGTATCTCTGATATTTGTATTGTATTATGTTTATTGGAGCTTTTCTCCCCGGGCCTCCACTGAAAATGGGTTTTATGGGCCCAGTGGACTTCCCTGGTAATCAAACAGGAAATAAATAAATAAAATAAATAATACACTATCCCCTGCACACTGTGTCCCCATATTGCCAAATGATCGACGGATACCCTGCAGAAACAGTTTGCTACCTGTAGGTGTACAACACAAAGGTCTGCACTGGAGTACAAACTACCTGGAATTGATCCACACATTCAATACAGAAGGGCATACTAGTCATACTTACACACTTAGAGAAATGAAGCCCATGTCTGCAAACAACAGTGGACCAGACATATCTGGCAGTTGCAGATGTTAGTGCAGACACTCCTCAGTATGCACCACTCATGCTTTACATACACTGTGGATATGAATACAGACATATATGTAAGGACAGCACACTATAATAAGCAAAATGTAGATGTACATAGATGTGGGGAAGAGAGTGACTGTGACAAGGAGCCATCTATTATGAGGCCTGTCCCACCCAGCACACAGCCAAATGGCTATAACTACATGAGGTTCAGATGTCACTCACTGTAGACATTAGCTACTGGTATCTGTCAGCATTACAGACTATGTGGTGCAAGTGCTAGCTGTTCAACATGACTGTACAAGGAAGTAGTCATCTAGCAGCTGTATCCATGTACCTGTGGAATATAACCCTGCGTGTGCCCGCATGTGGTGTGTCAACCTCTAGATGAATGGGTTATGGCCCATGCACACACACTGCCCTCCCCGTAGCCCTACTATAACAAGCCTGCTGAGGTCATCCACTTTGAAATACACCTTTGGGAAAGCTGTAGCCCAGTAATCACCGTGGTGCATCCTATAACTGTGTACTGCTGTAGTGTGATAAACAAGTTAGGTAGGAGTTCTAATCCCAAACATGTCAACTGTGTGTGTGTGTATGTGTGTGTGTGTGTGTGTGTGTGTGTGTGTGTGTGTGTGTGTGTGTGTGTGTGTGTGTGTGTGTGTGTGTGTGTGTGTGTGTGTGTGTGTGTGTCTCTGTCCATGTAGAGACCAATGCTTTTTAGGCTAGTCACACTCAGTACAATTCAAATGCCCTACTTTGGCAAGGCTGCTGATGTCATTCACTGTGAAATACAACTTTTCAGAAAGCTGTAGCCCAGTAATCTCTGTGGCGTGTTCTATAACTGCGGACTGCTGTAGTGTGATAAACTAGTTAGGTAGGAGTTCTAATCCCTGACATGGCAACTGTGTGTGTGTGTGTGTGTGTGTGTGTGTGTGTGTGTGTGTGTGTGTGTGTGTGTGTGTGTGTGTGTGTGTGTGTGTGCGTGTTTGTCTCTGTAGAGAGCAATGCTTTTTAGGCTAGTCACACTCAGTACAATTCAAATGCCCTACTTTGGCAATCCTGCTGATGTCATTCACTGTGAAATACACCTTTGGGGAAGGAGTACTCCAGTAATCCCAGTGGTGCTTCCTATAACAGCTTCATGCTCTAGTGTGATATAGAACTCTGGTAGGGGTTCTATTCTCACACATGGCAGTTGTGGATGTTTTGTGTGTGTTTCTATGTCTGTGTAGGGAGCAATGCATTTTACGCTAGTCACACTCACTACAATGCAAATGCCCTACTTTGGCAATCCTGCTGATGGCATTCACTGTTCAATAAACCTTTGGGGAAGGAATACTCCAGTAATCTCTATGGTGTGTCCTATAACTGTGTAGTGCTGTAGTGTAATATACCTAGTTAGGTAGGAGTTTGATTCCCAGACATGACAGGTGTGTGTGTGTGTGTGTGTGTTTGTCATTCATATCCTGTGTGGAGGTGGGTGTGAGTGTGTAACAACTGGACTCAATGTGGAGCGGGTTTGGCAAAATTCTTATATGGTGCCCCTAGTATATATCACAATGTCCACCATACATGAATAACAGATGTGAAATAGCTGAGAGGCTGGGTTGCAAATCCATACCCCTACATGTGACATCAAGGCCAGGTGAACAACGTTAGCAACCATTGTATTACCCAGAGAACACTCGCAACCCATGTCGCATACACACACACTTGCCTAGGCAACAGCCGCTATGTTGGTAGTACCCTGCATATTTCCCACTGATAGTAACCATGTTGTGATTGCAGTGGGCTACAGAGGGCATGGCACCATGTCTATCAGTCCAATAGGCACGTACATACCAACAGTGCATCTCCCCCATGTTCCCCATTGAACAACTGCAACACCTGTGGTGCCATCAAATGTGACCCACAAAGGACATACCATGCCTGACAAACATGCCCTGTATGGACAGATGCCACTGACACCAGGGAATACCTGTATCATGCTATCAATGTAGGTGCAGGATCAATCTGCTGTCCATTAACAGTTCCCGCCACATGAGGCCAGGACTGGCACATCTGATAATAACAATCTGTGTACACAACATGAGCCAAACACCCCAGGTACAGTTACCCATGTCACTGCCCATGCATGTGGGAAGTGTGCACATCCCAGACACCGTCCATGTCATGGACTAAGGAACACATACATGGCAAGCAATGCACAGCATTGGCCACATGCAATAGTCACCCAGGTGACCGGATGGTGAATACAATACTCACCTGTGTGGGCAAATCCAGGCACTACACCCCTGAGCCACAATGCATACCATTGTCATGTGGCCTGATGCCAAGGTATATCCATCACCTAGCCTTGTATAGCCATCTGGCACAGTTGACCACTATACACCCATGAAGCAATGCACCCATGCATGTCAGTACTGGTACCCTGTGTCTGTGTTTGTGTCGTATGATGTGCATGACCACATTCACACTCACTACAACCCCCATTGGCATACTGAAGCATGCTGTCTGATGTCAGACACCTCCACATACCCTTTGCCCATATAACCTCCTTATGACCCCTGTGGTGCATGTGATACCTGCACAGTACTGTGTTGTGGCAATCTCACTAGTGATGAGTTGTATTCCTGGCCCTGCCAAGTGTGTGAATGTGAGTGTGTCCCTGTGAGAGTGTGGCTGTGTTGACGCTGACACCTGTTCATGCTGACAGGCACGTGTACTACACCTACCGTATAGCTACCATATCCCTGTTTCAGATGTCACTCACCATCGCATATACGTTTGGAGGGCTCCTCAACATGTGACCTATGTGCAGATAAAATGCAAAATCCCACAAGCAAGGTAACACAGAAAAGAGCAAAGATATTGCTTCAAGTCAAACCATGTATCTCTAATCATATAAAACTTTTATTGTACAAATGTAAGTGCTTTCACGGTTATCCAAGACCACTTCATCAGACAACAATACAATGAAACCCAACACTTCTTATACCTCATGTTAACATGAATTACTCAATTAAAATAAGAAGGTTTCCCTCCAAAATTTTTTAAAAGAAACATTAGCTAAATTCACTGCTTACTTTAGTCTTTTTAATTTTAACACTGGCTTGACAGAAACAAACTCATTCAGGCCAAACTCTTTGTGAGCCGCCAATCTAAAAATCCATTGTAATTCTATATTTTCTGGCACACATGTTAAAAGCAGATGTGACCTCCCACACACACTATGTCTGTGAAGACAATCCCTATTACAGTAGCAATAGTCTACAAATATACCTGCTATACATACCTGACATCCCCTTGCACTATAATATTAGTACTATAAGGGCTGAGGTAGGGCTACACTCCATGTTGAGGACATATGTTGAATATTTATATATATATATACATATATATATATATATGTATATATATATACATATATACATATATATTTGTGTTTATAGATATGTGTATATATATATATATATATATATATATATGTATATATATATATATATATATATATATATATATATATACAATTATCCAGATATCTATATAGATATATGCACATATACATATCGACATATTGTTTGTCTTTTCGGCTTTTCTTGGTTAGGGGTCGCCACAGTGGAACTCTGGTCCACTAATGATTGCCAGTAGATTTTTATGGTGCCAAGTTGCCAGCCCAATGCCCAGCCTTCAGCAAAGGCACGCCCATTCACACATGTCTTTCAGAGGCCACTCGACCACGGGGAGGACATGCAGACTCCACACAGAAGGCATTTCAGCTGAGAATCGAACAGGAGAACCTCTTGCTGTGAGGCAACAATGCTACTGCTGCACCACCGCAGATTTATATATACATATCAACATACATAGATGGATATGTATATAGGTTCATAGGTTCATAGGTTCATACTAGGCTATCTGCCCTGGGGCAATTATAAGCCTAGCCCGATTTTGTTTGGCTTACGCCACCCCTTGATTTGAGTATACTGTGCCCTTGCATATGCATATAGATATACATATAAACACTCAGATATATACATATACAGAGCAGTATGTCTACACATATACAGATAGCGATACATATGTACATATACGTATGGATATCTACATATATATTGACAGTAGTAGGTGTATCAGAATAGATATGTATGCACATATAGTTATAGATATCTACATATATACCAACATAACTAGGCATATCTGTACACATAGGATGTGCATACATATATAGCTATAAATACATATATCTATATATACATATACGTATATCTATATATACATATATCTATATATACATATATGTATATGGGAGCACTACAGAATCCTGAAAACACAAAATCCTGAAGACCAACATCCTGAGACCAAAATCCTGAAAGTTCAAAATCCTGAAAACACAAACCCCTGAAATCTCAATATCCTAAAAACACACAGGATACCAACACTTATTATATTCCAGCACAAGTACATATAGTAAAAAATAAAACACAAGCCATATTACTCTTCTCCAAGTATGACCAGAGGAGCAAGCCCCATGCACCCCCCATGTGAGGGCAAGCCCCCCACACCCCCTGCTACTTAAATATATAAACTCAGAGATTGCACTTAGTGTCCTCCACCTACATACCAGCCTTTGCACATATGACATACTGTCAGGGGTTGTTTTGTAGTGAGCTGTGGGTATGTCATGCTGCCATTCCTGCAATCAGTCTACTGCTGTTTTGTCCCCCACACATATGGTGGGGTAGGGGCCATATATGTGTGGGCTTCACCTACACAATACATGTGTGCCCTTATGCACTCCAGAGGCCAGTGTATGTAACAGTGGTATATGGCCCTGTATTATTGAGTCTAGGGGGGATGCACCATAACAGCATGTGAGGGTATCAGGGGTAAGCTGCCTTAAGGTATCTGGATGTTTATTACCATACAATTGACCTTGGGTA